>NC_056741.1:1975114039-1975161539 GCF_019279795.1 Protopterus annectens
AGATAAAGGGTTGTGAAGATCACAAACAGGTTTAGAAAAAAAAAGATGACCTGATTTTCAAGCATTTTCTTTCTTTAGTACGAGGAACACCCTTGAATAAAAACCTTTCCCCACATGGGAAGAATGAAATGGTTCTCACACACATTGGGATAGCATGTGATAAACAACCAGTGGAGACAACAGCCTGATATGCAGAATGAGGAATGACCCACTGCAAAGAAAATTTCCTTCCACTGCCATCTGTAACCTTGATGAATGATCTTCAGGACCCATTTGTCTGAAACTATCTGTTGCCAAAGAGAAAAATGGAGATTCAGACTTTCTGGAAGGGAAAATGGGCTAGGATGGCAGGGGGACAAAAGTCTCTTGAAAAGTCATTCAGACTTGTTGGACTGTCCTTGGTTTTGGAAGGTCTGAGACTTGTTTTTGCAAATCCATTACCATTTCTTCTTAAATGTCTGTTTAAATTAATTCTATTGAGGCCATTTATTCTGTTTTTTTTTTGCCAGAACTGTATGAGCAGAATGAAAATCCCTTGGCCAATTTGAAAAGGTGGGGGGGGGGGGCTGAAAAATATTAGACATTCCTTGTATCAGCTTACCCCTTTCATAACATTTTTTGATCACTTCTGTGGACAAACACAATCTCTATCCAAGGGAGAATTTAAAATCTCATTTTTACATCATCTGGAATGTTCTGACAGAATGCAGTCAAGCAAACCTTCTTAAAGGAATACCAGTGCCATAGTCCTGAAAGAAGTATCAGTAGAGTCATACACAGACTCTGCAAACAATGAGTAGTGACCTAAGCAATAGAAGAAGCTACGATGTCCTTACATTCACTGCTGGAGTATTCCTTACTAAATGTGATTCCCTGCTGTGAAGCCCTCCATCCGGTCAGTTTACAAAAGTCTACCATTGCTTTAAGGTACGCTGAACGTCACCTGCGCACTCCTTGTGTAAGGTAGGGCATAAAGGGGACATTCAGGCGTACCGTCCTCAAAACTTCTTTGCCACAAGTCTGAACACTGTTTTAACCACCAGTCTGTTGCATACATCAGTTTGTTTACCATTTTTCTGTTTATTGGCTTTTCTGTGCTTACTCCTGCTTGCTGGAGTCCTCACAGTTTCAGATAAGTACCCAGTTGGGTTTTTGGTTACTTTTTCTGTTTGTTTAGTGCTGTTTGGGGTTAATGTAATCCAGAAAGGGTAAATGCCAGTGTGGGAGACTGATTCCCCATAAAGACCACCACAATAAGTGTCTTTTTTGCCTTGGTGCTGCTCACGACCATACGTCTTTTTCAGTTTGTCAGACTTTTGTCCTCAAAACTCTTTGTAGTAGGCTCTCTTTCTTTTCCCTGTACCTTGGGAACCAGTGACTTAAGCTTCTTGCTCTGGGTACTATGGATGGAACTTCCTGCCTAGTGTGTCAGCCATCCCTCTGCCATGAGTTTCTCCTGAGGTTATTATGCACCCGGAGGCTGATCCGGTTGTTCTGTCAGATTCTTCTACCATGTCTGGGTTGGAGGCCAGTGAGGATCTGGCAGGCAGCACGTCTGACAAGGCTTTGCAGGTGCCCATTTTGGGCATTCAGAGGGAACCACAGTTGACTATTTCTGAGGGTTCTAGTGGGGTTCTGCAGTTTCTCTTTAGGGAAGAGGTTCCTACTGCAGTTGTGGAATGCCATCCTGAGTCTGGGCCTTCTCAGGTTTCCAGGACAGCTGTCCCTTTAAAAAGAAACAGACCATGTTTCTTGTGATCCTAGGGATCCACAAAGTGAGTGGCAGGCCTTTATTCTGAGGTTATTTAATGTCATTGTGGCCTCCTCAAGGGGTTTCAGTTCCTGCTCCTTCTTGGTCCACCTCTTCCGCTAAAAGGCCCAGAAAATAGCATTCTTCTGAGGTGGATTCCGATGATGACTCCCTTGCTTATTCTGCCGAGATTCCTTCTCCTTTAGACTACTTGTCTGAGGAGGAGGATTCTTGTACTCTAGATAATCCCTCTGAGGAAATTTTCTTTGGGGACATGATCTCTAGGACGATGGACTTTTTTTTTTAAGTGGGACTGTGCCCAGGTTTCGGATATCCATAAGGGGTACTATGAGTTACTGTAGATGGAATCTCCTAAACCAGCAGCCATTCCTCCTGTCTTGCCTGCTTTATTGAATGTTTTTTTCCACTGCCTCTAAAGCACTAGATTCTCTGCTCCCTGCTCCCAGGAAGTCTGATCGGTTTTATAGGGTGATTGAGGATTATTCCTTTTTGTTTAAATGTCCTGCTGCTGACCACTCTGTGGTGTCTGTAGCCTCTGATAAGTCATGTCATTTGCTTCCTTCATCCAAGTTACTGTCTTCTGACAAGGACAGTAGGACCATGGGTAGGCTGGGTAAGAAAGTTTATACTTAATCTACCTTAGCTTTTAGGGCTATTAATTATCAGACCCATATCTCTAGGTATGTCTTGGCTCTGCTTTCTCAGGCCTGTCAGGTTCTTTCTGATCTTCCAGACTCTGAGGGTAAATCTTCTGCTCTTTCCTTGCTTGGGACTTCCTCTCAGGAAGTTTGTCATTCTATCAAATGTAGTTATGATGCTGCAGATGCTTCTTCAAGAGCTGCTGCTTCTAGTTCGGTTCTGAGGAGATATTCATGGCTTCAGCTTCAACCTTTGCCTGATGATATTAAGGTCAAGTTGCTGGATGCTCCTCCAGATAATGCTCTTTTGTTTGGTGAAGCATCTGCTGGTTTATTTAAGTCTCTTCAGGACAAGGGGAAAGCTTTACAGGAGCTTAAGCATGTCTTTGTTTCTCCTGTGCCTAAATTTCAGTGGAACTACCCTTCTAAGCCAGCCTTTGTTCATAGGCAGTCTCGCCCTCCTTCTAATTGTGAAAAGGGTAGTAAACGGACTCCTCCTGCTAAGACCAGTCAGACTGCAGTGATTCATAAGCCTTCCTTTCCTGACAAACCAGGTACTGTCTGACTATCCACCCATTCCTAGCTACATTCCTCTTTCTCTTCGCTTTTCTCTTTCTTTTCCTGTTTGGCTCCGGATCACCCAGAATTCTTGGGTTTGGTCAATCTTTCGTCAAGGGTATTTCATGGTCTGGATTTCCCATCCTCCTTTTATGGGCATTCCTCAGCCTCCTCAGGAACAGCTTCCTTTGTTCCCCAAAGGTTCTTCGTGACCTCTTGTCTCAGGGTACTATTCAAGTGCCTGTGTCCCCAAAGGGGAAAGGGTTTTATTCAAGAATATATCTAGTGCCCAGAAAAGAAGGTACTTGGAGACCTATTTTACACCTCTCTCATCTGAGCACCTTTCTGAAGGTGCCTTCCTTTTGGATGTTGTCTCTTCAGTTCCTTTTTTCTCTCTTGCTCCCTCAGATCTTTCTGGTGTCTCTGGTCCTCAAGGATGCTTATCTCCATATTCCAATCCATCCTTTTTTCATGAGATTTTTGTGTTTCTCTGTTGCTTCCTGGCATTTTTATTTCTGTGCTTTGCCCTTTGGCCTTCCTACTGCCCCAAGGCTGTTCACCAAATGCCTCGTTCATGTGATTGCCTTTTAAAGGCTTCAAGGGATCCAAATCTTTCCTTATTTGGACAACCTGTTGATTCAGGCATCTATGCCAGAGGTCCTTTTGCAAAATCTTCATTTTACCATTTCTCTTCTTCAGAGTCTGGGGATCACAATAAACTTCAACAAGTCTTCCCTGACTCCTTCGCAGGATCATGTCTTTCTGGGTTGCTGGTTTCAAATGGTGTCATTGGTAACATTCCTGCCTCCTCCAAAGGCATTTACTCTCATTTCTTTCTTTCAAACTCTTCTTCCCTTGGCCTCCATTTCAGCCAGGGAGTTTGAGAGCTCTGGGGTTCATGGCTTCCGCCATTCCGATGCTTCCTCTGGCCAAACTCCACATGAATAAGTTCCAGTGGTTTCTGAAGTTCGTGTGGCTTCAGCGTGTGCATCCTCTAGACTTTCCTGTTCCTCTTTTCCTGTGTCTCAAGAAAGAACTTCTGTTGTGGATTCGGCAGTTGTCTCTGAATCCAGGGCTCCCTTTTCAGCCTCCACTTCCCTCTCAGGATCTGTTCACAGACGCTTCAGATGTGGGATGTGGAGCAGCTTTTGCCTCCTTGAGGGTTCAGGGAGTGTGGTAGTCTCATCAGCGGAAGGAGCACATCAACATCAAAGAGATGAGGGCTCAAATGCTGGCTCTTCAGACCTTTCATCCTCTCTTCTCTGCAGGGCCTCTCAAGGTATTTATGGACAATACCACAGTCATGTGGTATATCAACAAACCGGGGGGAACAAGATCCTACCGTCTTTGCCAGCTGGTACTTCTGGTATGGGATCTGGCTATCCAATATCATGCAACTCTTCAGGCAGTTTACATGGCAGTTTACATTCTTTCAGATCAAAACATTGTGGCAGACAATCTGAGCAGGTCCTTCACTCAATCCCATGAATGGATGCTTCACAGGGATGTGTTTCTGGACATTGTCCACCAGTGGGGTACTCCTCAAGTAGATCTCTTTGCATCGTCTCTAAACGGACAACTTCCTCTGTTTTGTGCCACAGTCCCAGGTCCTCTGGTATGGAAGGTTGACGCCCTCTCATTTTCTTGGAAGGAGATGTTTCTTTATGCATTCCCTCCCCTTCCTTTCATTCCAAGAGTCCTTTTCAAGATTCAAAAGGATGCTCCCAAAATCTTGTTGGCAACTCCCTTTTGGCCACAACAGCATTAGTTCCCTCTACTTCTGCATCTAGCCAGGGGCAATCATCACAAGTTACCTCACAGGGTGGATCTCCTCACACAAGATGAGGGGTCTCTCATCCATCCCCACCTGTCCACACTTCAACTGACAACGTAGGCGACAGGGTTTTGATTCCTCATTGACATCTCTTTTCTGAGGACATGCTGCAGGTCCTGCAGGAGGCCAGAAAACCTACTTATCTAAATGAAAGAGGTTTTCTATTTGGTGTCTTTCTCATCAACTGGAACAACTTTCTGTGGATGTTCCTTTGGTTCTTTCTTATTTGTGTGAGTTGCTCAATGCTGGTTTGGCCTATTCTTCTATTAAGGCCCACTTATCAGCTATTTTTTGCTTGTCTGCCTTTAACTCACCGTTAGCTTTTAGATTTGAGGCTAAGCAATTTCTTAAGGGTGTCCCTAATATTAGACCCCCCAGGAAGTCTGTTCCTCTTCCCTGGGATCTTAATTTTGCTCTGGAAAAAATTGACTCGGGCTCCTTTTAAGCCTGTTGTTTCAGCTTCCTTGCAATATTGTTCTTGGAATTCTTGGAAGACAGTTCTATTGTTAGCTCTTACTTCTGCCAGACGGGTGTCCGAGTTGCAAGCCCTTATGGCTTCTCCATCTTTTTTTGATATTTCATGAGGACAGGGTGTCCTTGCATACTAACAGCAAATACTACTTAAAAAAAACCAAAAAAAATAAAATAATAAAATACCACTAAGACCACCAATCCAGGAAGTAACTGAATTTAACGAAACACTTTGTGCCTCGGCTTGCACAGCCTTCCAAGAGTAAAAACACTACAAAATACTGTTTGCTTACATACAGCATATTGCACAAAACAATTAATCAATTAAGCATACAATTCAAATCACATATTTCCAATTACATTCTTTGTTGAGTCCCTGAGGCTCCAAAGTACCATACTTTAAAATCAGCAGGGTTTCTTTTTTTCAAGAGTTTGTTTTTTAAACACACACATTCACCTATGCCAACTTGAAGTTTCTCCAAGACACAACCCCTAAGAGAATCAGGGTTAGAGCTGTGTGCCATCAAAAAATTCTTATTTTCTGATAGATTTACTTATGTTCCATTTAAAAAAATATTTTTTTAATGTTCAATGGAAACATTTTCCAGCAATTACAGGGTGCTGCCATGGAGGTGGCTTTTATCCCCATGTATACCAATTTAGTCATGGCTAAACTTGAAGATGACTTTATTTATAGACATGATTTTTTCAGATCAAAAGTTATTTTATATTTTAGATTTATTGATGATGTTATTTTTTTATGTCAAGGAAGCCAGACAGAGGCCCTTGGGGTTTGTTAATAACCTACAATCTAATACTATGTATGGGCTTAAGCTTTGATAGTATACAGCTTAGCCCACAAGTGAATTTCTTGGATATAAGCTTAGTTGGGTCTACTAGTAGTTTCTATAGGAAATTTGAACATAGAAATGTATTTTCATATGGGAACAGCTGTCACCCCAAACATTTGGTCAAAGTACTGCCCTTTAATGAATTCCTACGAATTCATAGGCTATGTAGCCTTGATATGAGCTTTGATTTAGAGATAGCTGAAGCAGCAAAAATGTTTATTAAAAGAGGCTATGATGTCCAGCTGGCCAGGGAAGCTAAACAAAACATTATGGACATGAGGTATTCTGTTAACTCTCAGGGAGATTCTCATTATGTCCGTGCTAGTGGAAAATACAGTGTTTGTATGGGCGGAAATAAATCCACCAGTACAGCTCTGAACAGTGGAGAGCAGAAGAAAGTTTTCTTGGTGACAACTTATAATGCTATAACTGAGGAAATAGTTTAAAAAGTACTTAGCTTGTGGCCAATGCTCCTAAGGGATACAATTTTGAACTCTATACTACACAATTTTATGAGTATTGCATATAAAAGTGCTAGGAATGTGTCTGATATTCTGGTACGTAACCAATTTTGTTTAGTAGATGTTAAGGTCAGTCAGAGCTTAAGCATGAATAAAGGCACTGTTCCATGTGATGGTTGTTCCATCTGTCAATATGTAGTAAGCTCTTTTCCCTACATTAATGGCATCAAGTTTACAGCTAGGCATGAATACAGTTGTAACACGGAGGGGTTAGTGTATGTGCTGAGGTGTGGATGTAAGACGTTTTACATAGGGGAAACCTATAGGAGTTTTAGGGTCAGGTTGCAGGAACATATTAAGGACATAAAAAAATTAGAGTCCCCTTGGGAGTCATTTTTTGATAGCACACAACTCTAACCTTGAGTCTCTTAGGGGTTGAGTCTTGGAGAAACTGCAAGTTGGCATAGGTGAATGTGTGTCTTTAAAAAACAAACTCTTGAAAAAAGAAATCCTACTGATTTTAAAGTATGGTACTTTGGAGCCTCAGGGACTCAACAAAGAATGTAATTGGAAGTATGTGATTTGAATTGTATGCTTAACTGATTAATTGTTTTGTGCAATATGCTGTACATAAGCAAACAGTATTTTGTAGTGTTTTTATTCTTGGAAGGATGTGCAAGCCGAGGCCCTAAGTGTTTCATTAAATTCACTTGCTTCTTGGATCGGTGGTTTTGGTGGTATTTTATTGTCCTTGCATACTAATCCTTCTTTCATGCCCAAGGTGGTTAATGAGTTGTAACTTACTCAGTCTACAAAATGAGTCTATATTACCAAATCTATGCGGCAGAAACCCGAACACCATTTCATCGACACATGTGTGTCCAACTCCCAGGTAACCGAATGGCCAGACAACCGATTTTTTTTCCCGGGGAAAACAATCAGTAGGCCAACTACATATGACACACCAGTACAAACATTAAAAAGTGGGGGGGCTTCGCTCCCCCCACACCCCTCAATGTGGCAGACTTTGCCCCACACCCCCTAACTAAATATACTAACTCCGAGATCGCACTACAGTGGGGGGAAAAGGCAAATTCACAGCGACGGCCTTCACGGCTGCAGTATTCACTCCCTCCCTCCATCCTCCTGGTCTTTTTCCCTTCTTAGCTGTGCAGATTCTCCTTGGTTTTCCTTGGACTGCCGCTCCTACTGGGGCAATCTAAGGATGGTACACCTAAACATCACCTTTACTTAAGCAAGGAGTGCGCAGGTGACGTTCAGTGTACCTTAAATCAATGGTAAACTTTTGTAAACTGGCCGGGCGGAGAGCTTCACGGCAGGGAATCTCATTAGTAAGGAATACTGTAGCAGTGAAAGCAAGAACATTTACCGTTATGGTAAGATTTACACAACTGTACTTTATCTAAAGCAGATTTTTCTTCACAAGAAGAAACTGTAGATAAAACATACCTCATACTTTCACAATTTTTCAGAGCAAACTTTAACATGTGAACCTGACAATTCAAAATTCAGAAAAAATTTGCAGAAGAATACACTTTTCCAGATCTATCAGTAATTTTCCCATCCTGATTAGAAAGAGTAGGATTTGAATTAACTAAGTGCTTAGCAACAGTGGAATCTACTAAGGTTATAGCTGCTGTGTCAGATTTGGGAATGGTATGCAAAATCTAATGGATTGAGGTACTTTATACATCCTATCTGCATTTTTAAATACAGCTGGTTGGCTATCAGGAAAATTGCAAGCAGTAAGACACACATCCTCTAAAAGGCATAACTGGCCAACTATTAGGAAAAGTGCAGGCAGTAAGACACACATCCTCTAAAGCAGACAGGACAGGAGGAATGGGTGTAGGTTCGGGAAAAGCCTTCTGTAACAACTCATAGTATTTTCTGAGGGATTGAGAAACCTCAGTGATCTACCACTAAAACCACTAGGTCAGTCTAGCGGTAGTGTCAGAAAAAGAGAAAACAGTCAGAAGCTGAGCTCTCCTCGGAATCTGAATCAGAAATCTGAGGATAAAACTCTGACTCTGTACCTGCATATTCTTGATCATATTGAGAATCTTGAATCTCTTCAGGAAAAGAGGAATCCCTCTTTCTTTTACCAGAAACTACTTTACAAGAAGGATCAATAGCCTGAATTAAACAGTGAGCCAGTCCCAGTAAATTACTGCTATCCAAAGAAATTTGAGGAGGGGTAGATACATGCTTGTTTTTTTGTTTCTTTTTGACAGGAAAACTGGGGCAAGCCATGTTAACAATGGAAGCAGCTGCTTTCTCAGGGATGGGCACAGCATTCTGACACAACAGGGAAACCTTCCCCTGTTCCCTCTCCCAGGGCTGACAAGAGTAGCTCTCCCTTGCCCACTGAGGAGACTCCAACAGAGATGCAGTAGACATGGCCACCCTGTGGTCCATAGGGCCTGTAGGTGCTACCCAGAGGGAACAGGGTACAAGGTGAGTAGTCTGAGGTACAACAAATGGCCGCAGCAGACACACCCACCTGCCGCCAAGGGAAATTGCTAACTTACTGTGGTGGCAAAGGCTGTTTGCTTAACTTTTTCTTTTCGTGGCTAAAATAAGGACCAAACATGGAACTGGTAGTTTTTGTTCAATGGTCCAACAGAAAATGGTGCCTCTTCCCAGGGAAGACAAGCAACAAATACCAGTAAAACTAGCAGTCCACAAAAATTACCTTTTTGACAGAAAAAAAAAAACACACAATGGAAAAATAAAACAACTTCTCCACAGAAAATGTTTTCAGTTAGTATACATTATTTTAAAAAATGTCAGAAACAAATGCGTGCTCTATTTAAAAGAAAAATACTGTCGAGACAGTCTATTACATAACACTCCTAGCTTTAAAATAACTTTCCTGAAGAAAAAAATAATAAAACATTAATAAAATTTAAGAACATGGAACATTTTTATCTGCCCAGCAAAGAAAAACACAAGCTACCCATCGATCCTCAAAAGCCACACAGGAGTATTTTCTTTAAAGACTGTAAAGGTCTGAAGGACTTTGCACCCAAACTTGTTTTTTTAGTCACCTCAGCTAAAGCTGCTTGGCAGCTTAGCTGTGTGGAAGGTGCCCTAAAGCTTTGGAAGCTGGCTAGCCATCATATCCTTGGCAGGATATAACCCATACAGCTATGACTACTCAGCAGTCAATATGAAGAACATTGAGTAGTTTCTCCAGTCAGTAATGGACACAGCCTCAGATTACTGGTAAGGAAGAAAGGTGCCAAGATGTTGGGTCATTTGAGAAATATGTAGAGTGGAAGAAAATAGCAATGCTACAGAATGTGCCCACAAGAGAACATACTCATCCTGAAGAGGGGAGCTTCAACTTCATCTCAATGCTCATGCCTAAGAATTTTTCAAATATTCAGCTCAAACACTATCATTAGCAAATGGTGAAAACATAGTTATCTGTAATATGTATAAGAATCAATCAGAATATATTAAACAAGACTGGGAAATGAGAATGGAAAGGCCATAAAAAATAAAAGAATATGTGGAAGTGTTTACACAGGTATTTTGTACCCCAAGCAGACTTCAGAGAATTTTTCACAAGCAGGCAGCAATTGCTGAAGATGAGATGGGAAAGGCAGGGGTATCTGGCAACAATTTTATTTTGGGGGGGGGTAATAAGCTGGTGGTTTTAGAAATTCCCTATAGGGTACTTTGTCAGAAATGATGGGGGAGCAAATAGTTTTAACTAACGACATGATTCTTTTGATGTAGGATATAGAAACTGAATCCCCTAAAGGCAGTAAGCCCCTACTAAGTTACACGCTGTTGGCGTCCAGAAAGCAATTACTAGGAAATGGAAATCAAAAATAAAACCAGCTATAACAGAATTGCTAAATGTTGTAAAGGAAAGGAGATAAAATAACTTTAGGTGGGACCTTGAGAAAAGGGAAGGAGTAAGTTACATAGGAATAAACGGAAACTGTGGGATCAATATACAGAGAATAATGCTTTGGAGGAGTGGTATTTCAGGGTAATCAGGACTTAATTACTCAGTTTAACATTACATAGTTTGCACAAGACAAAATTTCTCTCTCTAAAGACTGTACAAAAAAAAAAAAAATTATTGTACTGATTTGTTTTCACCTTTATAACTGAGTGTGTACTCGGGTCACTATGCTACGTGTAATATCTATACACACTATGTTAAAAAAAACATACAAGTTACTGAAAAACTGCAGTGTTACTAAAAGCAAGTGCAGTGTACATAAAAGCTTATGAAACTGTAAATCAGATAAATGAAAATCAAATAAATGAAACTAACACACCGAACAGAACTTAATTTTATACACAGCATTATTGTGCTTGGTTATTGTAAAACCAAAACTGAGCTTACAAGAGATCATAAAGCAAGCACAATGGCAGATAATTACAAGAAACCCAAGCAATACTACGCTCCAGTTCAGACTTTCTTAACCTAACACTGTAGTCCCAAATAAGTGTCTGCATTCATATGTGATTCAAAGAAATGGACCAAGTGAAAACTCCAGCTGGCAGCCATAACACTAGCATAGAGGGGCATAGACCAAACGACCAGACAGCCTAAATTTGATTAGTGGCCTGGTTACATGATGGCGCAGGGGATAGACATGTAAATCCTGGAGTGGTAGTCAGTGTGCTGGGTGCTTCTCTGGCAGAAATCAGAGTTTAGAAGAAAGATGTGCTGGGGGGTGTAGTAACAACAGGGCAAGAGCAAAGGAAGTCATCTTACAGGTTTCATTGAGGGGAGGCATGCACTCAGGCTACTTACCATTGCCTTCCTTGCCTAAAGGTGACATTGGCATATTGAGGAGGGACTTTTAATGTTAGGAAAAAGTTAGGAAGTCCAAGAGTCACTGCCCACCTCAAACTAAGTCACAGATAAAACAACATTTTGGGTGACAGAAGACTTAAGAATTAAGTCAATATACATATTATATAATTTAGTAAAACAAGACATCCCAACTTCAACAGTAAAACAAGAAAATTTGGAAAACCAAAAAGAAAAAAAAATGCAATTGCTGCAATGCATAGTTTGGCTTCAATCAGGTAAACACCCACCACTAAGGGTCATTTAAAACAAGATACTTCCCTGATGTTGAGACATGGACCATTTCCAACTTTCAGCCAGAATCTGGCATAAGACTTTACAAAGTGGGCAAAAAGCACAATGCTGCACTTTAAGAAAGTGAACAGAATAAATAGAAATAGTCATTTCTCGCTTACTTAATCCAAACTTTGTAAGGCATCAAGTGGAAAGGCTGACATGTAAGTGATAAACTTAAAAACTGCTACATTTCTAAATAAGCAACTTGTTTCTCTGGCAAAGCAGAAGAGAAAAATTAAAAAATTGAGGAGGCTTGTGGCAGTGCTTGTGTGAACATTTCAGGGCTTTCCATCTCTTATCAAAACCTATTTTAACTTGTAAATGAATGATCAGTATGATAAGGAATTTTTCTTCTTAAACTACATTGCTGCATTAATAATAAAACCAGTAAAAACAGCATATGAGTTCTTAATGCATCTACTGATCTGTAAAAGGATTGTCCTTGGTGAGTCAATGATTACTATCCTCATCAGTTGGTTTGCAACACTCTTGGAAAATTCTCATACTTATAGGTACATCAGCCCTTCACTAATGCACATCATGATGTTAGAACCAGAAGTGGAGAGCATACATAGTCCCTGAACTAGCCAGTTCATTTATTCCCAACCACTAATGGCACACACATTTCTTCCTAATAGGGAAATAGCACAGATTTGGAAACCACAGTGCTAAAATTATATGAATAAGTACATATATACACACAAACATGACTTGCAGGAAACTACAATATTTGTGCTGATCATAGATGCTGTCCAGACATGAAGGAATGGCAGAAGAGAATCTGTGGCCTACACCAATTAGGTTTGCTCCCAATATTTAAACTTGAGTTTTATAAAAAGGATAAGAATGCATTTGATGTGTCTAATATTGGAAACACTCTGCAGCAGCTGTTGGTTGGACAGGTTGTCCAGACATGACAGTATGACAGGAGGGTGTCAAACTACACCAAGGACATTTGCTCCTCATATTTAAACTTAAATTTTGAGAAAGGGTAAGAATGCAGCTGAAATTCCTAATATGGGAGACCCTCCTCTGTGGGTTTAACACTGGAAAGGATCTCAAAGCAATAAAAATTCCAAAGGAGACAGCAACCAGACGACTGTCAACATATGAAGTTTCAGAAGGCAAATTCAGTCCATGTTATAATGCTTGGTGAATGTGGGAAACCATGACCAATTGGGCAAATACAAATGTCCACAAATGACAGACACTGGAAATAAGCACTGGAAGTAACCATTCCTCTAATGAAGCAGTCTGACAGTACAACTTGCTGGCAAAAGATAATGCAGTTAGCAACCAACTTTAAAAAGTGTTTGTATGACAGCTGCCCCCCCCACACACACATATATACACACACACACACACACACACACACACACACACACACACACACACACACGAGAAGGAGATGAAATATCAGCTGACAGAAGTTTCTGGTGGAAGAAATAAGACTATTACGGAGCATACAGTGGACTATAACAGCTTTAAGGTTTTCCCAAACAGCAGTCATTGAGGGGAGCAGTAGGGTGAGTAGTTTTCTATCAGGCTCTGTGA
The DNA here is from genome assembly GCF_019279795.1 of Protopterus annectens. NCBI lineage: Eukaryota > Metazoa > Chordata > Ceratodontiformes > Protopteridae > Protopterus > Protopterus annectens. The sequence goes on from NC_056741.1 coordinate 1,975,127,318, forward strand.
TAACAAATAACCCATCCTTTCTCTTTCCATATAAGTTAGCAAGGAAGGAGTATTTTGCCTTCACATAACTGCAAACTGGGCATTCTTCCACAAGGATGATATGCATAAGGTTAAATGTGCAACAGACGGGTGTCAAGTGTCAGCACCAGCATCTACCAACAATACAGAAGGAACCTGAAAGACCTGCACTGGGCCTTCTGCTTGCAGTAGACAATGCTTCCAATCAAGGAGAGGTCCCCACCAGACTTCATTTCAGGGCTTAGACTTCAGACAGTTACATGATGGCCCTGTCTGTGAAGGATCTACTGCATCCTCTTTGCCAAGCACTGCTGAATTCAGAAGACCTGGCAAAAACAGTCTTTAGGCCACAGTGCTGCCAAAACGCTAGGGTCAGATGATTCCAGAGACTGCTCATTATGATCATGTAGATCACATGCTAGTTCTGACTAATCAACCAAGGCAAGGGCAATGCTCACACTCAAGGATGCATATTCTTACTGTGGCTGTTGAAGGTGCAACTTTCTCAGGTTGCTCATCATCTGTCAAAGCAGGCAACAGGTATGAACTTGAAGCCTTGCTACTTGGTGATAATGCAACACATGAGGAAAGGAAACTGCCTTTAGAACAGACTTGTCTTCAGGGTGACAAGATGGTTATTTGCCCTACATTTCTCCAACACTTTGATGGTGTTGTGGGAAAGGCAAGGAACTGTGCATACACAGCTCTCCCACTAATCCTCTTGCGAGGAATTTTCAACTGCTGCCACCCACTGACTAGTAAGACAGGCCAGAAGTTTCTTCCTCCTGCATCTACAGGTGGTCAGGTTGAACTGTTGAAACTTGCAGCAATGCTTCATTGCCAAACAGAGTGCCTCTGTGGGTCCTGATTTACAATCTTATGAGCAAATAAACACTTAGAAGGTTTTCGTGCTTTATGCATTAAATGGCAGAACTTGTGCACACTGAACATCAAGCTCAAGATCTGAACTGTGTGAACAGCAGGAAAGAATTGGCAGGCTCAGGGGCCATTTAAAATTTCCTGATGTAGTGTATGATGTCAAAACGTTTGCCATTGTTGGTCATGTATGTCCCTATGCATTGAGATTCAAAAAATGATGAATTAATCAAAACCACCAAGACAGTCTCTAATATTAGCGCTGAAGTCCTAACACTAATTTCTAATCTAAGTAAATATACACATAAAACAATCATCCTAAGAGGAAGCAAACTCTACTATTACTTTTCATTAAGAGCCACCAAACTGGGGTGCTGCATTGATCTTAACAAAGATGAATGATGAAGACCAGTACCAGTAAATGTCAAAATAAACAATGAATGACAGACACCGCTTTAAAAAAGGGGACATCATGTGATAAAATGACAAAAGGGCTTGTAGATTTAAAACTACATTTTAATTCTTACCTTAATATTGGTGTCCATAGAACCAGATGCAACAAACTCTCCATACGGATGAAAATCAAGACTACAGATGTTGGCTTTGTGTCCACTTAAGGTGCGGAGACCTAAGAAAAACAAAAAAAAAGAAGTTATATACTCACCATAACGTTCCATGTTTGTAGTCCATCTTGCCTTTCGTTCTTACATATGGGTTCAAAGCTGATCCTCGGCTCCAACTCGGCCTATTACAATGCTCAAAGTCTCTTAGTTGGCTTGTGGCTAGGTAGGTATCCCATAGTGCACTAGTGCAATCCCCAGATCTTGTCTGTTGCCAAACTATAGAAAGATGGAAATAAAGTTATCCAGAAAGAACAACAATAATGAAAGGTCTCCACCCTACCAAGGTAACACTATCCTGTTTCCAGATCCTTCCAGGACAGGGGTAGGTGGGTGGGTTCATAAGAATGAAGGGAGAGATGGACTACAAACATGGAATGTTATGCTGAGTACATAACTTCTTCATGTTCTGTAGTCCTATCTCACCTTCATTCTTACATATGGGACAGCGTCCCTAGCACCTTATTCTTGGGTGGGTCATGGGGATATACTCCTGAGTACCGTGGAACCAAAGGAGGCTCTACCCCTTGAGGTCAGATCTAATTTGTAATGAGTAATAAAGGTATGAGGGGTAGCCCAAGTTGCTGCTGCAGAGATACTGTCAATTGGAATTCTGGCTTGGAAAGCAGCAGATATAAACTGGGATCTTGTAGAATGAGCCTTAATTTTGAACGGTAGAGTCTTTCCATTGGAGGAGTAAATGAAGGAAATACAGCTCTAAATCCAATTAGATAGGGTCACTTTAGAGACTGGCAGACCTATTCTAGATCCAGAAAAGGATACAAACAATTGATCTGACTTTCTGAGTTCCTTAGTTCTGTGAAGGTAGAACCGTAACTGCCTGTGAACATCAAGTTGATGAAATTTGTATTCCGCAGTGTTGGAATGATTAGGGAAAAACACAGTTAATTCTATGGTTTGGTTCAAATTAGTGTAAGGGCAAACTTTAGGGATAAAGAAAGAATTTGTATGAAGGGAAACTCTGTCTTTGTGGAAAATCAAATAAGGAGGCTTAATCGACAGTGCTTGTAACTCTGATATTCGTCTAGCTGACGTGATGGCTACTAGAAATAAGGTCTTCCAAGACAGAAACTTCAGTAGACATGAATGTGTGGGTTCAAAGGGCGGGGAAGTTAATTTGGACAGAACGAAGTTTAGATCTCAAGGAGATACAGGTTCCTGAAAGGGAGGTCTCAACAAAGTAGCGCCTTTAAGGAAGGTTTTATATAATCTGTGGGGCATCAGGATAGATTTATGTTGTCCCAAATGAAAGTTAGATATCACTGCCAATTGGACCCTAATTGCGGCAGCAGCTGATCCCTGATGGAAAAGTTCAGACAAAAATTCTAAAACCATAGGGATGGATGCTGTGTAAGGATCTACAGTTCTTTCTTTAGCCCAGATAGAAAACTTTCTCCATTTGCTAGTGTATAACTTCCTAGTGGAAGGTTTATACCGAAAACATAAGGATGTGGGTCACAGCAGGTGAAAAATCATGAAGCCTGACTAGGGATGGAAGTGGAGCAGCCATGCTGTCAAGTTGAGAGTGTGGAGGCAGGGGTGAAGGAAGCCTGACATGTGATTCAAGAGGTCTGGCATTGGGTCCAGAGTCCATGGAGCATCTAGTAGATAAGGCACGAGAAAGGGGAACCAAATCTGACGAGGCCAGTAAGGAGTGATGAGAATCATTTTGCTTCCCAATAACTTTGCTTTCTGTATCACTTTGGAAATGAGCGGAAAAGGAGGGAATGCATAAAGGAGTCCCAGTGAACAATCGTGAACAAGTACGTCTCTAGGTGATTCCCCCCAAGGGGGGGATGAGGGAGAAGTAGCTTCTACATTTGGAGTTGATGGGACTGGCAAAGAAATTGCAGCAAGGCTGTCCCCATTTGCGGAAGATCTGTTCTGCTATTTCCTGATTCAGAGACCACTCGTGAGGCATCAAAATTGATCTGTTGAGCTTGTTGACTATCACATTGGTTGTCCCCAGGATATGCATTGCTACTAGAAAGTATTGGGAACATATTGCCCACTTCCAAACACGAAGAGCCTCTTGACAAAGGGGGTAAGATCTGGTTCCTCCTTGCTTGTTTAGATACCATACCACTGACATATTGTCCGATTGGATTGCTATCACCCCTAGAGGAAGAAAGTCGTAAAGTGCTTGCAATGCTAGAAGCACTGCTCTAATCTCTAGGACATTGATATGCAGTTGAGCCTCGTGATCTTACCATGTGCCTTGGACAGTCCTGCCTAGATAATGCCCCCCCCCCCACCTATCCTGTGAGGCATCCGTGGTCACAGTAGCAATGGGTTGGCGAGGAAGGAATGGAGTGCCTGTTGTCAGCTGATGGGGTTGAATCCACCAACGAAGGTCCTTTTTGCAAGACTCTGTTATGATGATATGGTGAGATAGAAGCAGTTGCTGAAAGGACCACTGGGAAGATACAAGCCATTGGAGAACTCGCATATGCAATCTGGCTAGAGGGACTAGTGTTATGGTGGAGGCCATGGTCCCTAAGAATTTCAGCACTGTCTTTGCCTTGACTTTCTGTAAAGGAAGTAGACTGAGAATTTGTTGTCTGAGGTTTTGAATTCTGTCTGCAGGTAGATGAGCTAGCATGGCGACCGTCTATTTCTGCGCCTATAAAAGTCACAAATTGAGAGGGTCATACGGCAGACTTTTCCCAATTTATTGTAATCCTCAGCTGGGAACAGAGATGGATGGTGAAATCTCTGGTGTGTAGGAGTAGGTGCCTGGTGGTGGCGGTCAGGAGCCAGTTGTCCGGCTACGGAAACACTTGGAATCCTCGACGTCTCAGGTGAGTTGTCACTACTGCCATACATTTGGTAACACCCTGGGGGCTGTGGTGAGACCAAAGGGCAAAGCACAAAATTGGTAATGACTGGCTCCCAGCCGGAGGCGTAAATGACTCCTCGATGCTCTGTCCATTTGTATATCGTAGTACGTATCTTAGAGGTCTATGGAGCACATCCAATTGTCTTTCCCTAACAGAGGGAGTATAGACTGCAGTGTCACCATCTGGAACTTGGCCTTCTTTACAGATTTGTTTAGTTTGCTGAGGTCCAAGATGGGCCTCCAGTCCCCTGTACGTTTTGGCACTAAAAAGAATCTGGAGTAAGTTCCGAATCCTATCTGGTCTGTGGGGACAGTTTGGATGACTCTTTGCAAGCAACTTTTGCACTTCTACAGTTGCTTGATCCCTGTGATTGGGTGGAACATTCGGGATCTTCTTGGGAGTGTGGGGTGGAAGAGAAAAGGGTATGGAGTAACCTCTGGTGATTATTCTTTGTAGCCATTTGTCTTGGGTGATGTTTAGCCAGGCTTCTGGATACAAAGATAGGCGACCCCCAACTGGCTCCAGAGAAGTGCAGCCAGGCCCCACATCAGGAGCACTGATGGGACGGCCTCGAAAAGAATCATGGCCACTCTGGTTTTGTAGGCCGCCCCTGCCTCTAGGGTGACATCTGCCATTAGCTCCTCCTCCTCTGCCTCTGAAGGAGGAGTCAACCTGTTCATCTGGGAAAAATCTCTGGAACTTCTTGAACTACATCTTACCACCTCTCTGACCCTTGGGATATGGTCTAGAAGGGACGGTAAAATGTACACCCATGGCAGAGCGAGTTTTCCCTTCTTTTCACCTGGTGAGTGCATCTTTTACCTTAGGTCCAAACAATGAAGAACCGTCAAAGGGGGTGTTGGTAAAGGTAGACTTGAAAGGCTCTGCAAAAATTACATAAGCGCATCCAGGAGTGTCTCCTAAGGGAAACGTCTGAACCCGCTGCCCTGCTCGCTCCATTGGCTGCATAGGAGATCAGCCTCATGGAGGAGTTCACGATGGAATTTAAAGTGGACAACTGGGCAGTCGCCTTCTCAGGGACTCCTACAGTAGATGTACCTTGAAGAGTATCTCCTAACTCCTTGAGGAGATCTCTCTGAAGCCTAGTAAAATGTGTGAGATAGTTCAGCGATCCAAGGGTAAAAGCTGCTGAAGAAAAGATACGCTTCCCGTATCTATCCATCATTCGAGACTCCTTGCTCAGCAGATGGACAGATGAAGAAGTCTCCAGCTAGCTCCTTCTTAGTGGCCGCCGCCACCACCATGGCATCTACAGGCACGCCCTTGGACAAAAAACTCTTTCTCTTTTGGGGCAGAGAGAAATTTATTGGGTCTTCTGGGGACTGGCTCGGCAGCATCAGGAGTCTCCCTCACCTTTTGACTAACCAGGTCTAACAGTTCGTCAAAAGGTGAAGACACCCAACAGGCTGAAGGTTGAGACCCGAAAGCCTTCAGGTACACGGACTCCTCATCAGAAGGGGTGACAGTGGGCCAAATGTCTCTCTGCTTTAGCATAGACATATTAGAGGATGACTTGTGGGACCCCTCTTACTCCTCGAGGTCAGTGTCTGAAGTAATCGACTCATCAGGGGAGTCAACATGCTTCCTCTTGCATGTCCTCTTCCAAGGGGGCTCCTCAGAAGGGTACTCTGGAGAGGTCTCAGGAAGACTGGGGGGCCACCCAATGGGGACTGAGACAGAGGTCAGTGCTAGAGGGGGAAGAATATCGGTACCCTTGTGCGGAGCTGATGAGTGAGACAGCACGCTCCTCATCATCTCGAAAGCAGATCTCTCTGGCTCCGAAGACAGACCTGGCTCCGAGGAAACAGAAGTAGTCCTTGGCTCCAGAGCGACCGGCTACGAGATGGATGTAGGGTCCGAGCTCACCCTAGCCGACACACCAAGAGGTAAACTCAGCACCGAAGAGGTTCAGGTCCAACTGTCCCTGTCTGGGTTGACCATTGAGCTTCGGCTCCTAGACACCCCGGACGGTGCCCAAGGTGTCGGAGTGGAAATCGGCTCCGAGACAGCCACAAGAGGAGCTGGAAGTGAGGGTTCCACAACAAGCAGCACCGAAATCTCTGGCTCTGATGGTCCGACTCGGCTCGGAGGAGGAACCACAACAGGGAGGATGGACTCAGGTGGCTCCAGAACTGACTGGGTCAGAACCAACAACAATTTGGGCAAAGCAGATGACTTCAAGAGTCTAAGCACTACTCTCTCCACATCTTCTTCCGACAGGCTCTTGGAGGATCTGGATGACAGGGTAGGCGATCTGGATCTCTGTAAAATTGGAGATCTTAAGGATGAGGAGATAGGCAAAAGATCTCTGGACTGGCTCAGATGAAATTTTTCAGTAGTTGGCTCCGAAAAGCTTGGGGCTGACACTGCAGTGTCAACATTGATGACCCCAACCGGCTCCGAGGACAGTGGAGCCGAGGAGGTAGAAGTCTTATCAAGTTTCAATTGTTTCTGAGGAGGTTCCGATACACTAGTCGGAGCCAGAGAATGCCTCTTGGCCGACTTGACCTTCTCTTTTCTGGATGAATGGAACTTTGATGAGGAAGAAGAGCTTGCCAAGTCTTCCTCACAGGAAGGCTTGAGGAGACCTTTCAAAATTAACTTGTTCTTCCACTCCTGGAGAACTCTGGAGCTAAAGGAATGGCAGAATAAACAAGTTTCCTGCAAGTGAATGGCTCCAAGGCAATAAACACAATTACTCTGGCCATCCGTAATTGACATCTTCTGGGAGCACTTTATGCATTTTTTTGAAACCTGAAGGTTTATGGTCTTTGGACTTTTTAGACGTATTTAACAGCTATATCAGCAAGAGAAAACAAGGTCAAGGTCCTCTAACTTAAATGGACCTAGCTGGATAAGCGAAGTCAGACAAAAGACTAGAAACTTCAGTAGCAGGCAAAGTACGAGACAAACAACACTGCACGCAATCTTTTAATCTCTAAAAATTTAGAAAAGAAAGCCCTAATACAAACGCGGACCTACAGAAAAATAACCTGCATCAAAAACTAACAAAAAACACTGCACACAATATATATATATATATATATATATATATATATATATATATATATATATGAAAAAGCGAGAAAAACAAAGTCCTAACACAAACGCGGACCTATGTAATATCAAAGGTATTATAAACTAGCACACAGGATACCAAACGGAGAACAACAAGGGCCAACAAGTTCTCAACAAACTAATTAAATGGCAAAAACACTTCTAAACACTATCTATAAGATAATTAACTTCTAATATTAGGATAAGTAGCTAAAGAACCAGTAAAGTGAATAATAATGAAAAAAAGTTTTGAACTTAGTCACAGCCAAGCAAGAAGCACTTTTGAACTCATAGACATGGCAAATGAGATCTGGGGATTATACTAGTGCACTATGGGATACCTACCTACGAGCCAACTAAGAGATTTTGAGCTTTGTAATAGACAGAGTCAGAGCAAAGGATCGGCTCCCAACCCATATGTAAGAATGAAGGCGAGATAGGACTACAGAACATCATACAAGTTATTTTATACATATTCATACACACAAAAGCAACACAACTTCTCACCTCACAATCACACGACACTACACAAATGTTGCCCTCTTAAAATAAAGTCATAATGCCGATCGTCTCCATATTAAAAACCTTCTCAATTGTCATACTTTAACCACTTGTTCTATGCATATTGTCTAAATACTCAACAGATCATTCTATCAGAATAAAATAAAAACTTCAAAAGATTACAAAATGAAAGTTCTTTCTTTGGAGATCATGCAATTTTGTTGCAAAGTACAGCCATATGAAGTACTTGAAATAAAATCAGATTTTCAAAGGAGAGATCACTGCAGCTATAAAGTCAATATATTTTGGTTTACTTAGCAGTGAAGCTGCCCCAGAGCATCAGAACCACTATTAAAAAACAAAAGTTATTATACTCACCATAATGACAGATCCATGTTGCCTTTTTTTGTCTGGTTCAGCCTGTGGGTTGTCAGATGCGACTTGGATTGAATGCCAGCCAACTTCCAAGACTTCAGCTCGAAGAGCTCTGCCTCCTTTCCTCTACCCATAACTGACTAGAGATACCTCAGATCTAGTTTGCCCCCTCTCTCTACATAAAAACTTTCAGACCTAGTCCCAAAGGGAGAAAAGCCAAAAAGTCAAGCATCCAAAGAAAGAGAGGAAAGCAGTCTCCCCGGTTGGTCAACTCTGGATATCCAACTAAGCAGCAACAGGTGGAGGGAGGGTTGAACCAGATGGAAACAGGCAACACAGATCTATCATTATGGTGAGTATAAAACTTTCATATCTGATGTTGTCTTTTCCATATGGGTTCAACCTGTAGGATAGAGTCCCCAGTCGCGCAACACCCTAGGGTGGTCCTATGGAAGGATATTATGCAATACAGTGGAACCAAATTAAGTTCTAGACCTGGACCGGATTATCCAGTTCATAGTGAGACACGAAAGTGTGATGACCCACTTAAGTTGAAGCTGCACTAATATCATCCATTTCAGCTCTGGAGAAAAAGACTGTAGAAGTAACCATACTTTTGGTAGAATAACCTTTGGGTTTGTGATGCAAAGACTTTCCCTTTAAACCATACCCAAGGACATATAATCAAAAAGCCCATTTGGACAAAGTAACCTTGGATACAGGAGCACCCAACTGAGACTTAGAAAATGAGACAAAAAACTGACTAGACTTTCTAATGGACTTTGTCCTAGTCAAATAAAACCTCAGTTGCCTATGAGCATGCAGAAGATACTCACCACTGTTAAAAAACTGGGGGAAAAAACTAGCAGACGAATAGACAGATTCAAATTATTCCCCATTACCACCTTAGGGAGAAAAGGTAGGTGTGGTCCAAGAGACATTCTGTCTCAATGGAAAGCCAAATAAGGAGGGGCAGCAGAGAGGCCCTGTGACTTTGACACACATCTGGCAGAGAAAAATGGCCATCAAGAACAGAGTCTTCCCTGACAACAATTTCAAATCAACAGTACCAGAGGGGAAAAAGAAGGTGTAGCCAGCACCTGGGGCATGAAAGGCAATTCTCAAGGTGGAACAGGATTTCATACAGAAGGACAAAGTAGAAAGGTTCCTTTAAGAAAGGCCTGTGAGATCTTAAGGGCAGCAAATGGCACATTACCCCTACCAATGTTAAAGCTGGATACAGCTGCCAATTGCACTTTAAACAGTAGAGAAACTAGACCAAGAATTAAACAAATCTGCAAGAAAGTCCAGGATAGCCTCCAAAAGTGCTGAGAAAAGATCAAAGCCCTAAGATGTAGCCCACAAGGCAAAACAGTCCCAATTACTAGCATATACCTTATGGCATATACCTTATGAGTAGACATCTTTTGGGAAGAGGTTAAGATGTGAATGACTCTGTCTGAAAGCTTGGGGGTCCTGGCCATCAACGGAATTGAAGAAGGCAAGCAGTTAATCTCAGAGTTTGAAGGTTGGGTGGATCTAAACCCACCTGCTAAGAAATAAAATCCAGACTGGGATCCAGGATCCAAGGAGGGCGCCGCAGGAGAGACCAAACAAAGAGGACCCACACCTGGTGAGGACAAACGTGGGCTGTGATGATAGGAGGTATTGCAAGCCATGCCGGGAAAAGTGGTGCAGTGGATGTGTAAAGCATGGAATTTTGTAAATAATTCTATGCCATTTGTATATCAAACTGATTTGTACAAATGCTTGTGCTGAAAATGTATTTGTAAGGTTTGCTTGTGTTAAAATGCATCAACAGTGTGCCCTACTGGAAGGAAAAGAAATGTACATGTATTATTGGAACTGAATTAAATGCATTTCTTTCAGAAGATACTGGAAGAGCAGAGGTTAATCACAATCTAGCTGCAGCAAACTTTGAAAAATAGCTGAAATTAAATTAGGCCACAAAGATGTTATCTCACAGTTTTGAATGAAGCCAGAGACGCAATGTCTGTAAGAATACTGCCTTAGTAGCTCTGTAAGAAGAGCAGGAGTGTTCAAATGGTTTTATGACTTCCAGGAGCAGCAGCAGATCTAAGCAATGCTCTTGTGTGTGTATTATTGACATGTAGGTGCTAAAACCCTGGCAGCTTCTAGTGATGGAGGATATGGTGGGAAACAGGGTCAGATGACCAGATGTGTGCGACATCATTCTGTAAGCCAGAAATAATCTTTAGATATTAGTAGGAGATTGCTCTCAGCATTCTGTATTCTGTCTTGGACCTGACAACAAGGACCATCCACCTACATTATTCTTGCCTTGCTCTATTCACCTAGTAGGAACAGTAATTCTTTAGATTAGTCAAGAAAATATAGTGAATAGTTAAGCATTGCTTTTTTTTCTGTAACTGTGTGACTCTTTCCAGCTGTATTACTTTCAATATTTCCTGTGACTGAAGCTCTGCTGTTTACTGTAAATAGATAATTAGTATTTTCATGTTCTCTATTATTAAATATATTTAAACTTTTCATTGTGGCTGGTCCTTTTTAGAAAACACTTATGTTTTGAGAGTATTTGCACATATTTATTTGGTGTTAACTCTGGCCACTCCTGAAAGCATGACTGTTTGGTCAACATTACCATTTGTATTAATATTAATTTCCCTCAGTATAATTGGATACCTTTTTAAGTGCCTTATAGTAACTAACTGGTGGCAGTAAATCTGCCTTACAGTCTGGGCAAAGTTGGTAGAGCTGGTAATCTGTGCCAGCTTTTCCCAGGTGAGTGTGAGTGTGAGTGTGAGTGTGAGTGTGAGTGTGAGTGTGTGTGTGTGTGTGTGTGTGTGTGTGTGTGTGTGTGTGTGTGTGTGTGTGAATTAAATCCAAAGGACTGGGTGTGTTAACTACTTGGGCAGGGACATGAAGCATTGGTTTCACAGAGACAGTGGTACATGACATGGATTGGGCACTCAGCTGAGGACTTAACTCTGAAGCTTTGCCAGTGGGGAGCCTTACTGGGGACCTAGGAAGAGACAGAGAGAGAAACCCAGACCCCGGGCTGAATGTGCTCCCTGTGTGCTCTTAAAGGAAATTGTGCTTGATGCAGAGAGGTCTGCATCTGGAAATAGAGTGTAACCATTTGTACTCCAAGTGAATATCCCTCTACGGTGTCAGTAGTGAGGATTCAGGCTCTTTGATTACTGGCCCAGGGTGGGGAAGTCACATATGCAATGAGGATTATAGTCACTCTAACAAGCCACTTTCTGAAGAAACTTTATAATTAATGCGGTTGAAGGATTATGCATACAGCACACCTGGGGCCAAGCATACAAGAGAGCATCCCTGGGTGACTGTCCCTGAGGAGGAACTAAGGCATAATAGCTGCTGCACTTAATGCTGGTCAGGGAAACGGAAAGGTCACAACACTGAGTGCCCTAGCACTGAAAAATCCAAGCAGCAACTCACAGTTCTAGGGAATACTCATGAAAGAGGAGAATGCTCCTGCTCAAAAGGCCTATTAAGATGTTGGATTTCCCCGAGATGTGCATTACAATCAGAAAGATTTGAGTCCTAAATTACCTACTGCCAGACCCTCATGGCCTACAGACAAAGGGGGTAAGATTGAGCTCCCACTGTATGGACAGATGCCAGACCACTGACATATTGTCTATCTGGTCAGAAATCACGCCCTTGGGCAGAACATCCTAAAAGGCCTGCAATATTAGCAGGACCACTCATCTTCAAGATGTTGCTATGCAGTTAAACCTTGGTTGCATACCAGGTCTCCTGGATAGTCCTATCTTTGAAATGTTCCTTCCAACCCTAGAAGAGAGGTGTCCATTGTGACAATGGCCTGAGGATAGGGATTAGGGAAGGAGAACCATTCCCAATGGACACCAAGGGAGACTCCAACCACCACTTCATCTGATCTCGACAAACCCAGATCAGAATGACTGGAAAATATCAGATGTGTTAGATACAACTACTGGAACACCAGAGTCCAATGCAATGCCCTTATGTGACAACTGGCCAAGGGAACCAAACAAATGGCAGCCACCATGTGAGCTAAGAGTCTGAGGATAAGATATGTTGTTGGCCTTCTCTAAGTTAGCAAAAACCCTGCCAAATCCTGAACGTTCAATATTCTGGACTCTGGAAGTTTGACAATATGGCAGACTGTATCCAAATGACAACCTATAATCTCCAAGGACTAAACTGGATAGAGATTGGACTTTTGGTAGTTGAATGTGATCCCTAAGGAACTGTACAGCTGAAGTAAGCTGTTCCTGGCCCAAATTAGGGATACCCACATGGGGGCAGTTAGGAGCCAATCATCCAGCTAAGGAAAAACCTGGAACCCCTGTAACCTAAGCCAGGCTGCTACTACTGTCATTCATTTGGTGAACCTCTGGGGGGATTATGGTGAGACAGAATGGTAGCTCTGTGAACTTGTAATGACTGGCCCCAAACCGGAAGATCAGAAATCTCATGGACCACCTCATAATCTTTATATGATGGTAGGTGTCCTTGAGATCGATCAAGCACATCTAGTTGTCCTTCCTCAAAAAAGGTAAAATGGACTGCACCACAACCATCTGGAACTTGGTCTGCTTTACAAACTGTTTTAACTTGTTCAAATCCAGGAATGGCCTGAGGTCATTGTTCTTCTTTGGAACTAAATAAGTAGAATCCAGATCCTCACAAGTTTGGTGGGACCTCTTGGACGACTTGACTTGCTAGCAGCTTCTGGATTTAGATGGCAGCCACTCTTTTGTGATGTGGAGGAATGTCTGGAAGTCACATGGTAGTTATATAGGGAATATGTAAAAATGGAACAGAATAGCCTCTGGGTACAACTCTCAACACCCATGTGTCCAAAGTGACGGCCTCCCAAGCTTTTGGGTGTAGAGCTACTCAACTCCAGACTGCCTCCACAGCAGGACAGTTGGGCAACCCTTCAGGGTTGCTGAAAGGGCATCCTGAAGAACCTTCCACAGAAGACCTAGTTCTGTGGAACATCCTTGACGTGAGGGGAAGTATCCATTTTGGATGCCTCCCCTGCCATAGAACTTAACCCTAAGAAGGAGCCTCTTGAAAATGTTACTCTTGGACATGGTATCCAACGTTCAGCACAAAAACAGACAACCCATCAAGTGGGGTGTTAACAAACAATGCCTTAAAGCAGCCAACAAAGTCACACAATCCCATCCAAGTGTGGCAACACATAGCAATGCTGGTGCCAGCTGCTTGGGACCTGCTATCAGCTGCATTGAAAAGCATATGCATGGACACATTAGAAATGGACTGGAGAGTGGACAGTTGAGTCTCAAGTGTCTTCTGAGTATCTGGAGACTGCTGTGTCTTCACCAGTATTGAGACTTTTGACACAATGTCCTGCTGAAGCCTGGCCAAATGAGATAAATAATTTGATGCCCTCAAAGCAAAGGTGGCTGATGCATATACTCCCCTATTAGTCCAATGCTAAAGACTCTCTTCGGGGGAATGGCCAAAATGTGTTTTTTTTTAGTGGCCGCTGCCACGGTGATAGCATCCACAGCAGGATCCTTACTCCAGTGTTTCCAATCCATGGGGGGGGCAAGTATCTCGTCTAGCTTTTTGGTGATTGGTCTCACTGTATCAGGCTAATTCCATGCCATCTGGGACACCAGATCAATAAGTGCATCTGGACAGGTAATCACTCAGGATGTGGATGGACCAACCCCAAAGACCTCCAAAACTACAGACTCCTCTGCAGAAGGAACTTTAGCAGTGCAGCCCTCCACTCTGGCAAAGGAGCTACAAAAGATCACTGAAAGTGTCATCTTTGCAGGGGGATTAGAGGGAACCTCTTCTTCCTCAAGGTCGATGTCCTCCATGAGGGACTCCTCAGGTGAGTCCAGGTGCTTCCTCTTGCACCACCTCTTCCTGAACACTTCCCACTCCAAAGACCCTGGGGGGGTAGGCTGAGGGGGTGCTACTGGGAGGGCCGCTTGGATACCAGTGGGGCAGGCTGTCCTGGAGCAAGCTGAGAAGTGGCCACAGGCACGGACATGGAAGGAAGGGGCACCAGTTATGCTAGACCTCTCTGACGGGAGAACATCCTTTGCCCAGCGTCAAAAGCAGAGGCAGAAGTAGGCTGACCAGACCCAGCAGACTTAGGGTCCAAAGACCCCAAGGCCACACCAGAATCTGAAGCCATCCTGCCCTGTCCCAATGCCAAGATAGGGGCCAAACTATCAACAGCAGAAGTCTCAAATGGGAGAGTGACCCTGAAACTAGGATCGAATCCAACCCACAGACCCCGGTCTCAACCTATTGGAAAGAGGTCCACCCATTTCTGACACAGCCAAAGACAAGGAGACCAAGGTAGAATTGGGAGTCAAAACTGGCAAGTCCATAAGCTCCAATCCTAAAGAATGGAAGATGACTGGTTCCAAAGACCTTGACTCTGTGGAGCCTGAGGGAGGAAACCAAGATATAGGAGCTGAAGCTTTGATGCAAGGGCCCAGAGCCAATGGAATGAGGCCCAACTCCATCTGTGCCTGTAGGAAGGACTGCATCAACTGCTCCAATTCTGAAGTCTTCAAGCTTCCAACAGACTGAGATGGCCAAACTGAGGAAGGCACAAAGTGGGGTTTGGAAGATCATCGACCAAGCAATGGATCAGATCTACTAGTCTTGAGTGTGGGGAGGGGGCTTGGATCTGAGGCACAGACTGGCAGGACTCAGGTGAAAACTCCTGTGAAGTAGAAGGAGAAAAGGTCCATCTCGAAGAAGTCCCCCTAACCAAGAAAGGACTCTGTACACTAATGATAGGGGAAGGTGCCCTGCTAGTGATCGGAGCCACATGAGTCAGACTCAGAGGTATAGGAGTGGAAGGAGACATGGGTCCTGAAGGTGATTGCCTCAGATGTGTCAGAGCCGAGGCAGACAGGGGATCCAAGGGTCTTAGGACTTTCAGATCTGGCTGGCCAGAAGCAGTCACAGAAGATGGAGCAGACCACTTATACTTTCCCTTGGAAGCTTTAGGGTCCTTAGCCTGCTTATGACCTAACTTGTCCTCTTTGCTGGAGGAGGCTGATGAAGAGTGCTCCAAAAGCAGAAACCCCTTAAGAGGAAGTGTGGCTCTCCTCTCATTAACAGTTTGCGAGCCAAAGCCCTCACAAATAGCAATAGCACAAAGGGACTCCAGGTGAACAGCCAGAAGGCAATATTCACAATGGTCATGAGTATCCTTGGAAAGGAAGCGTATGCCCACATGAAACATACTTTTTGAACCCTTTTATCCATAACAAAAGCAACACCTACCTAACCTAACCCTAACTCATAAAAAAACACAACACAACCCCAGAAATGTGGGACAATACATACACCAATCAGCTCTAACTACCAATAGAAACTAGTCACAAATCCTTGTCACTACACTAATCTCCAAGTATAATAAGGCAGGTAGAGCAGCAAACAAACCCTGTTCACAAAGAATACAGAGAAAGAGGTCAATGACCAAGCTGCTGTCTGGAATGGTGGCACACTAGATCTGAGATAGTTCTAGTGAAGCAGAGGGTTATGGGTAGAGGTGGTATAGCTCATCAAGCTGAAGCCTTGGAAGCTGGCCAGCATCTGATCTGAGTCAGATCAGATAACCCACAGGTTGAACCCAAAGGAAAAGACAATATCAAATCAGAAAATTAAACTGATCACAAACATTACTTGGGGGGGGGGGATCAGTAAAACAGCATCCCATGAAGAGGACTCCCTCCCCCCACAGACATCCTTACTTACCACAGGGTCACATAACACTGGGGAAAGCAGAAAACGCAACTCTAATCTCAAATTATTGGCAAAATAATGTCAAAACATCTTGGAAGCTGCTTTTGGGGAATATGCCTCAGGTGATATGTTTACAGGGGGATCTACATTTGAACACATGCAGATCTCCCTGGTCGAGTCATTTGTCCATAACTGGCCAGCACAGTGGCATAACAGCAATGCTATCTCACTGTGCTTGGTTCCCTGGTTCAGTCCTTGACTGGCTGCTTTTGGTTCAGTTTGTTAGTCTTCCTTATGATTCACTGGCAACTCCAGTTTCCTTCAATAGTCTGAACAAATGCTATAAAGGAAAGGACATTCCTCCAATCTGCCTACATATGTGCATGGTGTGTGTGTGTGTAAGTCTTTAGGTCATGCAGTGGAGTGGCAGCCCATCCAAGATTAGTTTGTCTATCTTGTGCCCTCAAAGTGTCGAGATTGTCTTCTGATTCTCCATGAACTTAAATGGCATTAAGGTACAGAAGTGGGTAATCAGAAAATGAACGAGTGCTGTGTCTCCATGCAAAGACCAGTGCTGGTCTTATAACAACACAGATACTAATGTGTGATGGTACAAAGTTGCCACATAAGGATCATATTTTGTTGTCACTTAACAGTAAGCATACTAGATAACTTGAAACTGATACTCAGAATTAAAAAACAAATTGGCACCAACTATCGTCAGGAAAGCACGGACACTTCATATAAGCTTTCATTCACTTTAATAGACGTGAACTTCTTCAGAATAACCATTTACCCACTTGACAATCTTGTATAACCTTTTCAATGAATCACATGTCATAATTCAATTAAAACTTAAAGAACCAACGAACAATAGTCAATAAAAAACATTTTTTTACATAAATTTAAATTTTAATTGAATTATGACGTGATTCATTGAAAAGGTTATATAAGATTGTCAAGTGGGTAGATGGTTATTCTGAAGAAGTTCACGTTTATTAAAGTGAATGAAAGCTTACATGAAGTGTCCTTGCTTTCCTGACTATAGTTGGTGCCAATTTGTTTTTTTAATTAACAGTAAGCATCAGACATTTGAGGCAAGAAACCAATGCAAACCAAAAAAAAAACAAACAATAAGCAACAATTATCACTTGTGACACAAGGAAATTTACATTTATATAAAAGAAATCAAACCATAGTAACACTTTTCCGTTTACAAATGTTATACATCACATATATTACTATATATTGTTATATAATCACAGCAACATTACAGAAATTGTTCAGTTTCTGCCTTCTCTTAAACCTCATTCCTCCTCCAAAACATTTTTCTGCATGTACTGCTCCCACAATTTCCATTTTTTCTATGTAATTTACTCCTACTTTTTCAAAAGATCCCACTTCCTCTTCTTTCATATCTGTCACAATATTCACTACCTCAAGAATAGTTGGTTGAGATTTTGATTTCCATTTTCTACTAATTGTTTTTTTTTTTGTGGGGGGGGGACTAAACTTAACAAGGCCTTACTATATATCTAGGCAATTCAGATCATGTATCCCAGCTCAAAAACTTAATTTCTTTAGTTACACTCATTTGCTAGCCCAGTATTCCTGACACAGGACTCTGTAGGGGATTTTTAAAGTTTGCCAACTCATTACACTCACAGAACATATCCTCCCATGTACTTCTTTCTTCACCTTTACACCTCCAACATCCGACATCTACTGCTGGAAAAATAATTTTATACCCCAAGCAGACTCCAAAGAATCTATGCAAACACTTCCAGGCAAAAATAATAAATCATCTAGATTTCATTCCATATTTGGGAGCTACACATGTTATTTTGTTGCGACTTGCATATCTAATCTCTCTTCCCAATCTTTTCTGACCTCTTCTGATTTATTCCTCTACTTATTGTGCAGTACTTTACATGTACTACTAATTATCCATTTTTTGACAGCAGCTTCTTTCTAGATTCAATTAAAACCTCAATCAGTGCAGGTCTTTCATTCAGGATTCCTCTATCCCTTTGTCTATACTCTAATATCAATCCCTGATAGGGAAGGCAATCACTTCTTAGCCTCTTCCCTTTCTATTACCATTCACTCTCTAATTATTTGTTCCCAGTACCCTGGGTCATTTACCACTTTCCTCCAGTAAATTTCAGCCCCCTCTTGCCTATTCTCTGTACTCCTAACTGCAGTCATCCATATCAAAATAATCTCCTTTCAATATTCCTGTGTTGGCTTTATGAATATAATATTCTGTATGACTGTTATTCTCCTGAATACAAAATCCCATTATTTCCTTATTCCTTGAATTCCCCCTGCTTCATCATCATTTCTTTCTACTCTGAATTGTAGCTTTCTGCTTGTGTTATACAGAAGAGCCTTAACTGTGCAGCTCAAAAATATCCCTTCAAAAATCAGGTAATCCTAAACTTCCTTGTACTGTTGGAAGTTATCAGCTTACCCTGCTTAACTCTTGCCATCTTCCCCTCCCAAACAAAATCCTTCAACTCTGTTAATTACTATCCACAACTTGTCCTCTAGTTGATAGATGACCTGTGTATAAAACTAAATTAAAATGACTAAAAACATTTTTACTGTTTGTATCTTGCTATCCATACTCATAGGCAACAGGTTCCAGTTTCTCACTTTTTATATTCTTTTATTCAGTCTCCTCCCACATGTCCTTAGCTGCCATAACATAATCCTTTTTAATCAATACTCAAAGACTTCATGGTATCATGTCCCCCAAAAATGTTGTTTATTGTTAAAAATACAAAAAAACAAGAAGAAATTTCACAGTATGGATGATGTGAAGTTCATTCATTGAATTATGCACCTAGTTTACTAATAAAAATCGAACTGTAAAGTACGTACTACAAAATAATAAAATAGAAAATAGCAGGTAGCACAGTTGAGTTAAAACTGGAATATCCTTTACTGAAGCACACAAACAAGGGATCCTAGTTGTGTATAATGAAAAGCATCAAAAACATTCATTATTTATATATAATCTGGTTATTTGGAGCAAAGGAGTGGCTACAGAGGGTGCTTCTGTTAAGAGCAATAAAAGCATTAAACTCATTCCTTTCACCAAGTGCCCCTTTCCCTTAACACCATAGTGTAAACTGAGATTGTGCTACCTTGAAACTAAAAAGCTAGACAAATTAAAATATATAAGAACAGCTTATGAAGGCTAGCCTACTAATCCAAACTTCCATTAATTAAAAAACTAACTCACTAACAAAATGACTGACTAATTTAATTAACCAACAAAAAGATCTACCAGTAGACATCTATCAGAATAAATATTAATACTTACAAATCAAAACACTTTTAACAATGATCGCTTTCATACCAAATAAATGCTTCATCGGGTTTGTGTGTAGAAAACATATCATAATATTAATGACCATGTGCATAAATCAACAAGTGAACACCTAAGTAGGCTGAAAATCATAGCTGTAACTGATAAGGTGGAAATACAGTGAAAAATGTTGAAAATAAAGCATTAAGGCCTGGGATCCGTTCAAGTGTGGCAACTAAGAAAGCACTTAGTTTGAATGAGTAAAAGTGCACTCAAGAGTATCAGAAAACAGCACCAATGTCAGTTATTTTTATTGTAAAATATTTACAGTGTTTGATATTATTTTATAACAATAGTAACACATATAATATTAGTATGTAATCTCAACATTAATCAGTCCCATATCAGACTTTTAACAGTCTTTTAAAAAGTGGGGCAGTTTTCTGAGTTCTAATATGCTTTTTACCTGGCAATAATAATAAAGCCGCGGTTTTCTAAAAGAGTTCAGTTAAAGCTGCCAGAGTAGTTCATGTTTTTGTAAAGGATTAGGAATGTCTCCCTTCAGTTCCAAAAGGTCCACATAATCAATAATTTGAAATTTAAAGCCATTGTGTCTTTTGTGAAACTGCAGGTGTCGAGCCAGTGCATTACTTTTGCACCTGGCTCTAATTTCAGAAAGATGGTAAGAAATCCTCTAAGTCTGTTGAGCTTTTCCCCAAATAAAATGCTTCACAGTCATTGCAGCTTGCCCAGTAAACCACCTGCATTGAGTTTCAGTCACCTCCTGCATTGGTTTTAATCAGTTTCCTTAAATAAGGGCAGAAAAACATGTCTCCCTCCTGTATGCACTGACAAAAGACAAAGTTAGCCCACACCTATTGGTGCATGTATCCGATGGTCTGGGCCTACCTTAAACACAACTCCTGAGGTTTCTGGCTTTCCTATACACAAAGGAAGAAGCTTCTCCAAAGATATCCATTAAATATGAGCTTTCAGTAATTATAGCCCAGTTCTCTCTAATAATATTAATGATGCTGTGATAGTCAACAGTAAATGTCTTTTAGATTTGTTGTCCATTAAATCAGGGAGGTGAGTCAAATGACACAAGCATTTACGCATGGTTCTAAAAATGTACATAGGGGGCCCATGATTTGAAAACACTTAATCCGCCACTGGCTAGGTGCATTTTCAGTGAATATGAGTTTGAGTTTCAATGCATTTTCAATAAATCTGAGCTTCAAGGGAAGAGAGGTATACTGTTGTTCATACTAAGTCTGTTTTCAATGTGTAACTGTTTTAAGCCTCAACACTAAAAAGGCACATCTCACAACCATTCTTTCTCTAACTTCAGCTTCTAAAATGCTGATGGAATAATTAATCCTGACCAAATTTATGGATGGGTACTTTGCTGCAGCAGCCATGTGTGAAACATGTCTCAAGTCTCCCCTTAAAATGTAGGACTCTACTTTCCTACCTACAAAGATAATCTGCAGAAATCAGAGTGGAATTGACTCAGGTGGTACAAGCCTTCTGTGACTCCAATCACACTTCTCATGTGCTACAGCTACCACATCCTCTACTGCCGATGAATTCTCACTTAACAGTCTTACAGGTGACATACAATTCTAATTTTCTAAAATAACTACAGCAATAGTATACTACTCCATCTGTCACCATATTCCTGCTTCTTAAACTTCAGAAAGAACTACCCAGCTTTAACTTCAAAGAACACAATTCTCTATTACTAAATGGATTTCAATATTAACCTACTTGGCATATTTAACACCTAAAATTACCTTGTAGAACTCAGCTTATTCAAGAATCAGCAAGACTTAATCAGTTAACTATAACAACCACTCAGTTTGTGGCCTTTTTGTAACAAACAAGCCTAATAAAATCATCTGCATCTCAGTGTCATCACCTAACCTTAGCTACCACTAAAAAACAATCACCACCTGGTCGAGGACATCACCAAAAGCTGTCTTAATTCCTTACACAATTAGAAATTAGTCTTCTAAAAGCACAAACACTCTCATTATTAAGCTTAGAAACATTAACTAGTCACATTTCTTTCATATATCTCCCCAACACCACCATTTCTCAGTCATGTTTGTCAAATTTAACAGACGTAGAGGACTCAAAAAAAAAAAAAAAAAAAAAAAAAAAAAACACTTCACATCAGCAATTCAAAAACAGTAACAGAGTACTGTGATGATGTCTAAAGACCTCTGAATATTATGTAAACATAGGGACCTCACATAATTTATCGGGGCGGAGAGACAGCCAGTAAAATCCACCAGCAATATCTTACTTAGAAACAAGGCCAAAACGCCACTAGAAAAAAAAAAGTTTATTACCATAACAAACGGATCAGGAACATACCATATCCTGCAACTTAATGTCACCATCTCCTGATGACTTAACTAGGGGATTAGACACTCACCCCACATTCCCCAGTGTACCTATCCACTAGGCCAAATAACAGTCAAATGAATACCACCCTACTATCTAAAGACTTTGACCTTGAAAAAACTTCAAAATTAAATTACTCCCTTCCCAATCATGGCAGCCCTGGTAGGAAAAGACTACATATCAGGTTCCAAAAAAAGTCTGCAAAGACTATATTTTACATTCAGTCTGGCATGTGCTCAGCCACTCACTCTTCCATCATGTATTAGAATATTTACCTCAGAACACTCTTCACAGTCAAATGTTTGTCATACATTTTCTTTCTAAAACTACATGAAAGGGAGTTTACCTAAGAAATCACTGAGGGCACTTGCAAACACAATTCTCCCCCCATTCACCGACGACAATTTGCCAAAGATAGAAGCACTACAGCAGACTTGCTCTCTTATCTGATGCAATACTAACTAAATTAGATCACGAACTCCTCAAAAGCATCCTCTCTACAGAGATTTCATTTAGTTAAACACATTCTTCTAAATATCTTTCATTCTTCAAGCTTTGGTACTTCAATAACAGCATGATTTCATAGCTATCTGAATAGCTGATCGTTTACAAATAAAGTAGGAAACAGCTATCCTCCATAACTTCTATTCTTTCTGTTTTTTTATTCAGGGCTTCAAACTTGGGGGTGGGGGATGCTCACACTACTCAAGACAGCCTTCCATCGAAACTACTTGTGACCACCAGCATCCTCCTCTATGCTAATAATATAGTTCTTTAAAGATTCTCTCCTTAATCAAATCCATTCAGCAAGACCTCCAAACCACCTCAACAACCTCATCCACTGCTTACATAAAAGAAAAAAAAATCAACTCATACAAAAATGGTACCAAAACAAATGTATCATCTTTGGAACTCCACAGTGTAAACATTTCCTAAGCCAATTCCCCCATCATACAACATAACTGAAAAAAGTATACCTTCCTTGAAGTACATAGGACTCACCCTAAATCTCTCCCTACCAGTGTTCTGCATAGGAACCTACTACAATAAAAACTAATAAATCTCTCTCCCAACCTTATAAATCCCCTCTCCTTTTCAACTTCATTCTTTTTTGTGTACCTTTTTTAAAAACTGCCGAATAAAAACAAAAAAATACAACCAAGTACTTGATACCACGGAGCTCCAATAAGTGATCTAACTCCTATGTTAGCTAATAGATTACTACCACATCCAGGCACACAATTTTTTTTCCAATGAATAGTACCAAAAGAGTACAACTGCACTAGTCACTCGTTTTGTTACCTCCTCTGATAAAAATACAAACAGCTGTCCTCACTGTTGAAGGAAACAATTCCTTTCACAAACTTCCACCAAACACCCTCGAAATGACCTTGCTTCATTGAGCGTGACAGTCGATATGTGTTTGTACCCCAGTACAAAGTATACGCTGGTTTTTTTCAGCGTATTAATTGGTTTTATTAGTTTTTTTATTTTTACGTTTAACAGTACACTTTAACGTTTTGTAGGCTTAACCTCCGTGTGTCTTGGAGGAATAAGCATTTTATTGACTGTTCTGCTCAATAAAACAAGTTCAAGCCGATTGTGGTTGCTGGAAATCTTTGAAAGGAACTGTTTAGTCCAGAAGTAAAGACAGCTGGTCGCAATTTTTTGTGAGAGGAGATTTCAGTCCTTTTTGTTCCACAATACGTTTGAGCGTTTAGTAGGAGTTGCATCTTTGTGCCTTGGGGTACAAACACATATCGGCTGTCACGCTCAACGAAGCAAGGTCAATTTGAGGGTGTTTGGTGGAAGTTTGTGAAAGGAATTGTTTCCTTCAACAGTGAGGACAGCTGTTTGTATTTTTATCAGAGAAGGTAACAAAACGAGCGACTAGTGCAGTTACACTCCTTTGGTACTAGCCACTGGAAAAAATTTTGTGTGCCTGGATGTGGTAGTCATCTATTAGCTAACCAAGGAGTTAGATCACTTATTGGAGCTCCGTTTTTTAAAAACTATTACTTGTCCCATAATCTCATTCTCCTCCAAGTCAAACTATTTCCTGATCTTTTCCATATTAATGTATGAATACCTATGATATTTACTATACTTTTGATGGTCTACTTTACTCTACTGCACCTCTAAAGTTTTATGGATGTGTAGGCATGTATCCTTTCATCTTTTATGCATGCCTTTCTTTCATCCTCACTATTTAATAAACTGTTTGTTGCTATATTACATTGTAAACAAAATATGTATTGCTGTATTACTTTGTAATGAAAAATGTGTGTACTAGTTTGTAATGCAAAATGTTTTTTACCAGTATGTTTGTTCTGTATAATATTTGTACAGTGCATGCTTGGGATGTAAAACTGGAGTTTTTCTACCAGGATCCCCAATGAAAATGGGTACCTTTTGTTACACTGCCAGCCCAGCTTTCTGAAATTTTATAAATAATTCTATGTCTTTTGCGAATATTAATATGATTTATACAGAACTGTATGTTATGTACCAAGCTTCAAGAACGTAACCACAGCATAACCTGCTAGAACATAGAAGATTAACTTACAAAACTTGAAGAAAATAAATTGAAATTAAGTGCTTTACGATGTGCTATAAAAGTTAGTCTCAATGCTGCAAGGAGACAGGATGTCTAGAGCTAGAAGTTTTTTCTATTGTCTTGGACAGAAGTAGTTACTAGGTTTAAAATGTAAAAGGGTTTGAGTTCTGAGAGATATGTATTTCTCACACAGAGATGTAATTCTGTTAAGTTTCTGTTTAGCCTGGGAACTAAAGCCAGGTGACAAAAAGTTATGTCATCCAAGCTAATCCAGCAGTAATATTTGATAGTGATTTAAGAACTCTCTCAGAGAGAGAGAGAGAGAGAGAGAGAGAGACTGTGCATTTTGTATTTTGTCTTTGACCTGGAAACATCCACTCATCAACATCTCAGCACTTCTGCCTGCATGTTGTTCTTTAAGTAAGTGTCTAGGGCATAGTATCTCTCTCAGATGTAGACATGAATACATGAAAGATTAGTTTAGATGTTTTTGGTATTTATTCGAGACTGTCCTGCATTGTTGTTTTAAAATATTGCCTGTGATTTTGAACTCTGAAGTCACTGTGTTGATTGCCTGATTATTGTCTTGTTCTTCTATTATTTATTGTTAAAATATTTAAACCTATCTTTCTGACTGATAATTGTGAGACATATTTAAGCTCTTAGAGTACTTGCATATGTATTTGGTGACACTATACAGGCCACTCCTAAATAGCTTTGCAAGTCTTGGTCAAAACTACTATTTGGATAATACTAACATTTCACAGTAGGACTGGACATTCTTTGTAAGGGCCTTATAGTAGCTGATAAAGAGCTGGCTGGTGGCAGTGATAACTACCTTATAGTCTGGGCAGAAGGGGACATAGCTAGTAAACCTGTGCCAGCCTTTGCCAGGTGAGTGTATGTGTTTGCATATAAATGAAATCTCAGAGTGTGTGTGTGTGTGTGTGTGTGTGTGTGTGTGTGTGTGTGTGTGTATGCGCACGCACGCATGTGTGTTACCTTCTTGGGCAGGGACATGAAGCACTGGTTGCAAAGAGGGTGCTGGAAGTTTTGGCTTGGCCACTCGTCTGAGATCTCAACCCTATAGCTGTGCCAGTGGGGAGTCTTACTGGGGGATCTGGAGAAAGAGGGGGAAATCAGCCCAAGACTGACTGTGATGTCTGTGTGCTCTTAAGGGAAATTGCACTTTACTGTGTGTGTATTTGTCATCCTCCCACTGTGTACATCCCTAGCTGTTGCCAGTGGTGAGGATTGAGGCTCCTTGATTACTGGGCCAGTGTAGAGGCATCACATATTAATTGGTTGGCAGTGGTGGGATATCCACATCACATATTAATTGGTTGATAGTGGTGAGATAGCCACATCACATATTAAGTGGCTTGTAGTGGTGTGGATATTGAACTCCTGTAGCCTGTGTACGGTGGTCAGTTTGTACTCTCAATCAGCCATGCAGTGAACATTCAGAGTTTCACATCACAATTGTTTTACTTTTTTTTTTTTTTAGCTTACGTAGTCAGGGATAGCAGGCAAGCATGTCTGCAAAGGAGTGTGGCAAGCTGACAAAGAGTCAGTTAGCTGAAATATGCCAGGCTAAAGGCCTGGTGCATGCCAACCTGACTAAGGCAGAAATTATTGCAGCTTTAGTCACAGCTGCATCACATGAAAACAACCAGGAGGACAATCAGGCTGGCCTTGGAGATGTACAACTCTCAGAAAAAGGACAGCTCAACCTTTCCACAGAGGACCTAAGAATCTGTCTGGAGTTAAACAGACTTGAGCCGAAGGCATTTGGAAACAGAAGCAGCAGAGAGACTGAGATGTCTACAGACTGAGAAAAATAAGAAACTGCAATGTCTGAAGGCTGAGGAAAATGAGAAACTGCGAAGCCTGGAAGCTGAAGAGAATGAGAAGCAGAGGCAACATGAAAAGGAGATGCTGACTCTTCGCCAGAGTCATGGAGGTAATGGAGAAGGGAGTAACTGAACCACAGAAGCAACACAGGTCAGTAAATTTCTTCCACAATTTACAGAGGGGGATAATTTTGATAGTTTTATTTATATGTTTGAAAGGGTATGTAAACAGTATAATTTTGAACAAGTGGTTCTGGGTATGGTTTATGACCCCCCTTACTACATGGTAAAGCTGTAACTGCAATTTCTAAACTGTCTGATACTGATTGCTTAAATTATAATACAGGCAAAATGTGTTTGTTAGAATGCTTTAAGTTAACACCTGAAGCTTATAGAAAAAACGTTTTGTGAATATAGATGCAAGGCAGATGAAAATGTGTGTGAATATATTGCTGAACTAAGCACTTATTTTCATAGGTGGGTGAGTGGATGTCAGGACACCACTTTTAAAGGGCTGGCAGACCTTTTGGTGAGGGAACAAGCCTTTAGCACTTTTCCTGAGGACAAGAGAATCAAGTTAGCTGATAGACAATGCAATACTGCAGACGAGTTAAGGAAGAAGGGAGGCCTATACCTAACAAGCAGGGCATGACTGCACAAGAGAGGGACACCCAGTGCAGCTCATGGGTCTAAGGGAAACCATGGTGAGCAGTCCAGACTGCCCCACAGAGTCAGCAGGTAGCAGGGGAAGCTACTAGTCCAGCTACATGTCTAGGACCAAGGGTTAAATGTTTTAAATGCAACCAGTGGGGCCATGTAGCATATAGATGTCCAAGGAGGCAAGGTGGGGAACAAAATGTGGGAGAGCCAGTAAGTGGGAATGACAAAATGCTAACAGTGGATTGTCTCAAGACAACAAGGGTACCAAACTACCACAAGAGGTTATATCCTACCTTAGTAAATGAAAAAGAGGCCATTGTTAAGAGAGAGAGCCTCTGACCTAACCATTGTGAAGCCTGCAATGGTTAAAGATGAGCACTACTTGCTTGGGCAGTCTACTCCAGTCAGAGCTTTAGGAGGGACCCCATTCCAAATACCTCTGGCTAGGGTTCACCTTAACTGGGAGTGTGGAAAAGGAAGCAAGCAAGTAGGTGTGTTTGAGGATATCCCTGCAGATGTCCTGACAGGAAATGATTTTGATAATGCAGTACCCTGTGTGCATGCAATAACACACAGTCAGGCTTGGAGACAAGCATGTGGGTCTGGTAGACTGGGGGAGACCCAGACAGACCGCACACTTGCAGCCAGGACTGGTGAGTTGGTTACTTCAGGAAGGGAGCTATCCTGTAGCAGTAAGACTGAAGGTAAGCCACAGCTTCTTGTGTTTACTGGTGTTCCCTTGGACAGTGTGACTGCAAGGGCAGAGGAGAGTACTAGTAGTACCCAGGCTGACAGTGAGGCACTGCTGTCAGAGGATGCCAGACTTCCTGTGGAAGAGGAGCTGTGAGGGTTACAAAGAGAGAATTGAGAAAGGCTCAGCTCTCAGATCCTACATTATAAGACCTGAAAGAGGTAGCCAGTGAAGCACCTGATTCTCAAGGGAAAGGGGAATCTGCATACTGGTACAAAGGGTTACTTGTACAGACAGTGGACCCCTGACAGAGGGCAAAAGGGTGAGAGAATACAGAGCCTACCATCTGGCACTTCTAGCCATTGCCCATGACATTCCCTTTGCAGGTCATATGGGCATAAAATGTACAAAGAGATGTATTATGCAAAACTTTTAACAGCCTATGATTTCCAGAGATATAACAGGATACTGCAGGACCTGTGAGCAGTGCCAAAAGGAAGGCAAGGCAGGAGACAAGGTGAAAGCTCCTTTGATGCCTTTGCCTGTGACTGAGGAGCCTTTTCTCATAGAGTAGCTATGGATATTGTGAGGCTTCCGAGTGGCCCAAGTTCTACAGGGAAAAAGTATATCCTAGTGATAGTAGATTATGCTACAAGATACCCTGAGGTGGTGGATCTGTCCTCCATTGAAGCAGAAAAGGTGGCAAATGATTTGCTAGAAATTTTCAGCAGGGTAGGTTTTTCCAAAAGAAATACTGACTGAAAGAGGTGCCAATTTCATGTCAAGCCTGCTGGCTTGTCTGTGGAAGTACTGTGGGGTGAAGCACCTGAAGACCATCCCCAGACTACAGGTCTTGTTGAGAGGTTAAACTCTACACTCAAGTCCATGCTAAAGGCATTTGCAGATCAGTTTAAGAGCGAGTGGGACAATATTTGCTGCATCTGCTGTTTGCTTACAGAGAGGTTCCCCAGGAATCCACAGGCTTTTCAGCCTTTGAGTTACTCTAAGGGCATATGGTGAGGGGATCTCTAGATTTGATTTGAGATGAGTGGGAGGGTGAGTGTGAATCCCACAAGGAGTCTGTTGTGGCATATATTCTAAACCTCAGAACAAAGCTCAGGGAACTCATGGGCTTGGCCCAGGAGAACCTGACAGAAGCCCAACAACAGAAAAAGGTCTGGTATGACAGGGATGCTCGACCAAGAGAGTATGCTGTAGGGCAGCAGGTAATGGTTCTCATTCCTGTCAGACACAACAAGCAGCAGGCAGCCTGGGAGGGACCCTACATGGTGGTAAGGAAGGGCAGTGATGTTAACTACATGGTAGAACTGCTTGAGAAGAGGCAGGGGCACAAATTGTACCATGTTAACATGATGAAACCTTACCATGATAGGGAGGTCCTTGTGCTGAGTATTTGCAGTGAATGGCAGGAGGAGTCTGAGGAGAATCTGGTGACTGAACTTCTCAGTGAGACTCGAACTGACACCTTAGTGGAAGGGGTAGCAATGTCCCAGCAGTTATCCCCTACCCAAGTTCGAGAAATCCGAACAGTGTTACAGGAGTTTGAGGGCATGTCCACTGGGAAACCAGGGTGCACCCACCTGGTGCAGCAGCATGTGGATACATGACCCCAAAGGCCTATTAAGCAGGCCCTTTATTGGGTGCCTGAGAGAGTCAAACAGACTCTGAGGGAGGAGATGCAGGAAATGTTTGAACTAGGGGTAATTCAGGAGTCCATCAGTCCCTGGGCCTTCCCAGTGGTGCTGGTACCAAAGAAGGATGGCAGCACCTGGTTCTGTGTGGACTACAGGAAATTAAATAGTCACACAGAGTCAGATGCTTACCCCATGCCTAGGACAGATGAAGCCCTAGAGCAGCTGGGTGGGAACTATCTTGCCACTATTGATCTTACCAAGGGTTACTGGCAGGTGCCCTTGACTCCCAGTGCTAGAGAGAGGTCAGCCTTTGTGACTCCTTTTGGCTTGTATGAGTTCACGAAGATACCCTTTGGGATGAAAAATGCCCCACCGACTTTCCAGAAGCTGGCAGATCATATCCTAGCAGGAAATTTTGTCCTTGCTTACCTAGATGATATTGCTATCTATAGTCATTCCTGGCAAGAGCACCTTCAGCATGTAAGGGAGGCACTGGGCAGACTACAGAGGACAGGATTGACCATTAATCCCAGCAAATATCAGGTGGGTGTGGCAGAGGTCTCCCACCTGGGACATAGAGTCGGGAGTGCTAAGATCTGGCCAGAACCTGCCAAAGTGGAACCCATTCAGGAATGGCCTGCCCCTGTTTTACCAAAAAGCAGGTGAGGGCATTCTTAGGGACAAGCAGGGTACTACAGAAAGTTTGTCCCCAATTATAGTACCATAGCTGCTTCCCTCACATAACTGACAAGGAAAAACAAGCCAGATAAGGTAGTGTGGACCCCAGCATGTCAGCAGTCATTCCAGAAGCTTAAAGGAGCTTTGGAAAGACCCCCTGTGTTAGCCAGTCCAGATTACAGCAAATAATTTGTTTGCAGGTGGATGCTTCAAATCATGGGGTGGGGGCTGTACTCAGCCAGGTTTCTTCAGAAGGAGAAGAGCACCCAGTGTTATATCTCAGTCATAGGCTCCAACCAATGGAGGAATGGTATGCAGCTGAAGAAAAGGAATGCCTAGCCATAGTGTGGGCACTGCAGAACCTTCAGCCTTATCTGTATGGAAGTAAATTCACTGTAGTTACAGACCACAATCCCTTAACATGGCTACATTGAGCCAGCCAGCAAAATGCCAGGTTACTAAAGTGGAGCCTAGGGTTGCAGGCATATGATGCGACACTGCAGCACCATAGTGGAGTTAGCAGTGCCAAGACAGGGAATGGGGTAAGGTATTCCCAGATAGGTTCAACCATCTCGAGCAACGTTTCTCAAGTGGCACTTGAAAAACTAGCTTGAGTTTTTAGAGGGTGGTGCAACACTGCCAGCCCAGCTATCGGTAATTTTGTAAATGATTCTATGTAAATTGTGAATATTGATATGATTTATACAGAACTGTATGTTATGTACGGAACTTCAAGAATGTAACCACAACATACCCTGCTGGAACATACAAGACTAACTTACAAAACTTCAAGAAAATAAGGTGAAATTAAGTGCTTTACAATTTGCTATAAAAGTTAGTTTCAATGCCACAAGGAGACAGGATGTCTAGAGCTAGAAGTTTTTTCTATTGTCTTGCTTTATGACTTCCTAGCAGTTGCACAGTTTGGAGATGTATGTATTTTTCACACAGAGATGTAAATTCTATTTAGCCTGGGAACTAAAGCCAGGTGACAAAAAGTGATGTCATCCAAGCTAACCCAGCAGTAATATTTGATACTGATTTAAGAACTCTCTGAGAGAGAGACTGTGCATTTTGTGTTTGACCTGGAAACATCCACTCATGATCAACTCAGCACTTCTGCCTGCATGTTGCTATGTACGTGTGCCTAGGACATAATATTTCTCTTAGATATAGATAGGAATATAGGAAAGATTATTTTAGATGTTTTCTGTATTTAACACTGTCCTGCAATGTTGTTTTAAAATATTCCTTGCGATTTTGAACTCTGAAGTCACAGTGTTGATTGACTGAATAATGTCTTGTTCGTTTATTATTTATTATTAAATATATTTAAACCTATCTTGCTGGCTGATAGTTGTGAGACATATTTAAGCTCTTAGGGTAGGGTACTTGAATATGTATATGGTGACACTGTACAGGCCACTCCTAAGTAGTCTTGCAAGTCTTGGTCAAAACTACCATTTGGATAACAATAACACTGCACAGTAGGATAGGACACCCTTTGTAAGGGCCTTATAGTAGCTGCCCGGCTGAAGAAACTCCAGCTCTATTCAGTCACATGCCGCCTACTTAGAGGCGATCTATGCCTGATGTACAAGGCCATGTCCAATCCGGAATTAATGGACATGCTCCACCTCAAAAAATCCAAATCCACCAGAGCCATGAGAGCGAGAAATTTGAACCTCAACACAGAAATAAATAGGACGTGCTGGAGGGACAGATTCATAACCCAGAGGCTCCCTTCACTCTGGAACAGAATCCCAGTCCATGTTAGGCAGAGCCCTTCACAGACTCCCTTCAAGAGAAATCTTGATGAGTGGATGGGAGATCGTAGGTTTACCCCGGGGGTCATCTCTGTGTCACTGCTAGACAGAGGCGCAGTAAACTAAATGGGCACAGTATTCTCATTCCAAGGGGTGGCGGAAGCCAAACACACTCTGCCTAGGCTTATAAATGCCCTAGGGCAGATAGCCTAGTATAAACCTATGAACCTATGATAAAGAGCTGGTGATAACGGCCTTACAGTCTAGCAGAAGGGGACATAGCTAGTAAACCTGTGCCAGCCTTTCCCAGGTATGTGTGTGTGTGTGTGTGTGTGTGTGTGTGTGTGTGTGTGTGTGTGTGTGTGTGTGTGTGTGTGTGTGTTTGTATACAAATCAAATCTCCAAGTGTGTGTGTGTCAACTACTTGGGCAGGGACATAAAGCACTGGCTGGACAGAGAGAGTGCATGGACATTTTTGCTTGGCCACTCGTATGAGATCTCAACCCTACAGCTGTGCCATTGGAGAGCCTTATTGGGGATCTGGAGAAAGAGGGAGATACCAGCCCCAGACAGACTGTGATCTCTGTGTGCTCTTAAGGGAAATTGCACTTTACTGTGTGTACTTGTTATCCTCCCAATATTTACGCCCTCTAGCTATTGCCAGTGGTGAGGTTTGAGGCTTCTTGATTACTGGGCCAGTGTAGGGGCATCACACCTCTCTTTACTGAAAAAGTCTGACTGGATCCAATCAATCAATAAATAAATTCACGTTCATCTAAGAGACTTCATAATTCTTCAAACCTGAAAGCACACCTGACATTAACAATGAAATTCTGCAAACCATAACTCAAATAAGGCCTTTCTCTAGTAGCCAGATGACTAAGAAACCCTAAGTGACCAATGCATTACCAGAACTTGAAGATTTATTCTCCTAACCCTACTATCTGCACACCATTGCACATCTCTTTCATGTATGATCTGGTTTCCTATTCATGACTGCTTTGACCTCTACTTCTTAGCATACCATACAAAACACTGAACAACCTTACTTCTCAAACCTCCTTCAAACTTGCCACTAAACCCAGACTATACAAATGAAGATCCAATGCCAACAATGTCCTAGTTTGGCAAAGTCCAAATAAATTTCTCAGTTCAACTGTCCAAGTCTTTTCACAGTCTGAGGCCCTAAATTCTTATATAACCTACTTCCAACAATATGAATCTCTCTTGTGATCCCTGAATTTATGAAAAATTTAACCGCAAATTTGACCAAAAGAGCTACAAGTTTCTGCTTCAACCAATCTTGAATCACATAATCCCATTCATTATCCTACACTCCAATGAGTGTAAAATGAACAAAAGTTTAAACTTCTTGGAGTTGACTATCTCATGCTAAACTCCTTCTTCACTGTTCCCCAGAGGAAATCACAGTAAGTATGCCTTCTATTTGTATGCCAGCAGTGAGTCCTTTTATTTGAGCTTCTCTCTATTCTCCTCAGTTGTCCAGCTGCAAAGTTAGTAAATGCAGATGGGGGTAAAGATACTCGCATGGGGAGTGTAGGGGAACTTGCTTAGTAAAAAGAAAAAAAAAATCTTAAATGAGAATGATTAAGTTAAAGCTTCATGGAAATTTAACTCGAATCATTGGAGAAGTTATTTCACTACTCATGCCCCTGATAAAAGCAAACACAGACACCTTACACCTAACATAATTATGTAACTGGGCTGATGCCTAACTGTGCTGTAAAAAAGACTGCACTGAATTGTTGGAAATGCTTGATAAACTAAACAGTAAGCACCTTCAAAAAGAATGTTGAACAATTCAAGACTATCAGACCACATAATTATTACACAATTATTATATCATTGAATTTAAATGCCATGATATTATGATCACTTAAAGCAGCCAATCATAAAAAGACAAATCAATATTAATCTTTTAAACACGTTTTTTTTAAATGCATTTAAAATATAAAAATGCATATTTTAACAAGGCATTCAACACTTGCCATCTAAATTCTTTAACTTCAAACATCTTCTCCCTATCTCCTGCACTAATATCTTTAGCTTGATGATCCAAAATACAAAATATTCTAACTTTTAATGCTAACGTAGTTTTTACTTCACAAAAAACGTTCACAACAATCACAAATTAAAAGTGATGTACTCACAATAACTAGGCATCTGTGTTGTCCATTTTCATCCTTCCTCAATGTATGGGCTTGGATCCAGTCCTCTGATCCTGTGCAGCCGCATATACCAGACTTTGGAGCTCCTCCCTCTACCCATAATGCCCTACTCCATCCCCATTGCCTCAGATTGAATTTTCTGCCTTATTTCCCAATAGTCAAAGAGAAACAGGTATAGACAGTTAGAAAAGACAGGGCTCAAACCTGGAACTATAGTTTCCAAACACAGTCCAATAGGCCCTTCCAGAAGAAAAAGGATGGGAGATGGGTGGAGGGAAGTTGAGAAAGAATGAAAATGGACCACACAGATGCCTAGTTATGGTGAGTACATAACTTTTAAATG